>NW_024881889.1:280000-297500 GCF_019059575.1 Amphibalanus amphitrite
ACTTATCTTTTGTAAAAAGATAAGTCTCAGACTTTGGACCCGAAAGATAAGATTTTTTCACAGTGCTTAATTGGCCCGATCCGAAGACACGTAAACTAAACTCAGTGAATGTGATGAGAAATAAATCATTTTAGCCGGGAAATACATAAGATGCGATTTCGCCAATGTCAGACCCCTCACGGTTAGAAGAAAACAATTATTTGAAAGGCTTAATCATATAGTTATTTAAAAAAAGAAACCTCGGTATAGAATTTTTTTGGTAAAACTACGCATAGCTTACAAAGCAATCGGACAACAATTGAACAAGAGCGCTTGCACTTAAAAAAAATTATTCTTTCATAAAATTTACACATTTATTGTGTTTTAATCTGTTTGCTTACATCAACACGCAAGGTATGGCCTGCCCTGTCTTAATCAGCTACTTGCAAAGGGGTATCAGCCCTCCCCAAAATCAAAACAGTGAGTTCACGGTCATATATAACGTCTTGGCGTCTGAAGTTCTGAACAGTGTCCCATGCTCTCCAAATCGCTCTTCCAAGAATGTTCGAGATTAACTGGGACTGATGCGTAGGTACAGCCCTCTGCAAACTGCGTGGTAGGTATTCTTTTTCCGACAAAACCGAGAATAACGCGAATACTATGCTATCGGTCACTCGAAAATCGTAACAGCGAGACGCGCGAGATACCGCACCTTAGATTGGCATTATTATCTTATTCATTTTTCATCCAGTTTGGCAACAAAACCCAAAAGTTTATATTTGCCCCCAAAACAAACTTTTGCATTTTGTTGCCACACAAGCCGTATACTTTGTTTAGTGATGGACCCAATCGAAGGAGTGGAGCATGGCGCATCTATTTGAAGTGAATTCCGACCGACTGTTGACATAGACTTTGAGTAATTATCGGTTTTGTCGAAAAAAGAATACCTACCACGCAGTCTGCTGAGGGCTGTTACATGGGTACCAGTTATTATGTAAGAGGTATTACGCACGTCAATAATCAAACTCGTTACACGATGGCAAGCATCCGTAAAGGTGGCAGAGTACTTCCAGCTTCAATGATTTAACCCTCGCCCGCACATGCCATTTTCCCATCCTAGAACGCACATGGGGGGGGGGGGTGGTTGCCACCCCCCCCGCGCCATTTCGTTCCTGTTGGAGATAGAGCTCAGCGGTAAAGACCAAAAAGATTCTTTGGGAAGAGACGAATCCAATGATACCCAGTTTTACCTTCTCAGGTCAGTCATTGACCTTCCAGGTCAGGTCAAACTAAAAAATGTTGCTGTTTTGGGTCACCGTTGGATATCAAGTGCGCTGCTTATCAAATACCGATGACGATGCTGTTTTCTGGTGCCAAGCCAGCTAGAACCTCTTTGTCACACTACCCGACCAGAATTTTGCTGCTGAGGTCATTTCAGGTCAAGTTAGGTCAAGGTCAATTATATGTGTTTGTATGTCTGTGTGTGTCTGTGTGTATACTGATGTGTGCACCGATTGTTTTTGGGTCCATATTACATGAAATCATGATCTGAGAAGCTTTTACCAAAAATGCAGTCAAAAAACTTCACAAAAAGTAAATTCAGCTTGCCTAAAACGCAATTATCTTAGATGACCTAGGTTGACCTTGACCCTGACCTTGACCCCTGTACATCGTCGAACAACATGTTCCATGATAGGTGGGAGGTATGACTGGCAAAAAAGGCCGAAATCAGGGTGTCAAAAGCTCACAAGGCCCATGGCAGGCGCAAGATGTTGAGAATTGGCCATTTGGGTCATGACATGACCTGAAAAACGAGGTCATATCTCCGAAACCAAAAATCACAGAAACTTGAAATTTTCAGTGGACCTCAAGAAAGGATAGGGGAGCAGCTATACGAAAAATCAGCCTTCTAGCTCTAAAAATGTTGAGTGCAGAGCAGAAAGACTACCTGGGGGGGGTGGCAACCACCCCCCCCCCATGTGCGGGCGAGGGTTAATGCTGATAGACGGGGTTATGTGAACGTGCCGAACCGGTGTTACGCAATCCAGACCGCATTATTTTCTTTCGATGACATTACAGAGGACATGCCTTACGTCATAGTTATTTAGCTTCACATCTCATGACAGGAAGCAAGAGGAAATTTCCAAGGGATTACCAACAAATGCGCAGGCTGACTCTTAGCGCACTAAATCGATGCGCTCCTCACAACTGGCATGCAGGGTGGAGAATTAGGGGTGTTGAGGGTGCTCGAGCACTCCCTCATTGTTAAAAGCACCTCCCTGAACTTGGGAAGTTCACCTGAAGTAATGATTCCAATTTCGGTGGATTCCTTTTGCTAAAAACGAAACACAGTTGAGTAGACAGCAGAAGCGCATGCATGCGAGTACTGTACTACACAGAAACTTTACGGCGCCGTTCGGACGCCGCTGAAAAGCTCATCTGACATTTTCAAAACGCTCCACCTATTCTATCAGGCACTTACATAGAGCACAGCGAACCCACCACATTGAAAAGCGGCGCAAGCACCTACGGCACGAGGCGCGGGCGCTCCAAACACTCACCAAGACCAGCTTCATGGTGCGCTTTCCTGTGTCCCACTGCACGCGCGGGGCGGCCGCGTCCCCTTTATAACCTCGCGTCGTCGCCGCGTGCAGGCTGCCGGCCATGGTACGACGGCACTCGGCCCCTAACATGGACGAGGAACGGCTGAAATCCGGGTAATGACCAGCCCCGTCACGTAAGACCGCGGCATTGTTTCGACATTTTTTCGAGCGAGTTTTTTCCTACCGGCGCGGCGATGTGCAGTTCGTTCAGCGGTGTCGCCTGCTGGAGAACCCGTGTGGCGAGGCCGTTCGCCCGAAAACTCCGCGGCGTGTTTTGCATGCCGACTCGGGCGGGAGTGTCGTGCCGGACACACAGGCGTCGTGTCGGCCCGCTACCCGGGAGCGACGCGAGGACTGGTCACCGGGAACTCTGTACAGATCACACGCAATTGTCCCCGCCTCCTTACGCGTCCGATAGTCCGAGTGTGCCTGACTCGCTACTCAGATAGTCACGGTGAAAGGTGTTCGCTGCCTTTTTCCTTGGGTGTTGCGGAAATCCGAATTTTCGGCTATAGGAAAGTATTAGGCACATGTTCATCGGTATCAATAATAATATTCCCGTGTGTAATTATCCTTGAACATGATTTTCGTATGTGGGAAGCCTGCCCAAAACGGTAAAGTTGCAGTTGCACGCTATAAAGCTGCACGAGTTGAAAGACATGCCTGTTGCCATAGAAGGTAAACATCCACCCCCTAGGTCTTAATAATGCAGTGCATACCGAATCGAATGGTTAACCCGCGCCGGGCCGGTGCTCTGAGATTCCGCGCCGGGCCGGGGGGGGGGTGTCTGAACACCCCCCCCCCCCCCCCGTCTAACTCGGCTCCTGGGCCACGTAGCGACACACAGTAAGCGGCAATCGAAAGAACGTCTAAAATAAGGACGAAAACACTTCAGTCATTTTTTGGGTCAGGTCAAAGGTCAGGTCACCAGAGGTCACCAAAGGTAAAATGTTGACTATTTCAACATTTTGGAAACTGCCAACGGCTATCTCGGGAACCGATAGAGCTACAGCGCCGCAGAAAAGCGCATTCGATAGCCCTTTTACAGACCTTTCTGAGTAATGTTCTCAGATTTGACCTCAGGTCAACGGTTTAGCCTCCAGAGGGCAAAAACTCCAAAAATAGCAATTTTTACGAAAACCGTTTTTTTTTGGCAATAACTTTTGACTTAAAAGAGCCATGACATTACTTTTGCCAGCATCGTGTTCCTCTCGTCGAGACGCGTCGAATGAACTATAAGTTGATCTTGAAAGGTCAACTTGAAAATTTGACCTCAGGTCAAGGTCATGACCTGACCGGAAAAGGTCATGTTGCATATCAGTCGATCTGCAACGTCGAGGCGAACACATCTAAGGCGTTTTCAGCGCTCTAGCACGCCTCTATCAGAAGTTATTAGCGAAAAATTGATAGATTCTGTTCGTGACCTGAGATGACCTCGGGGACATAACGAGGGGTCACAGTTGCCATTTTCCGGTTCAGTGTGTCAATTGTACCTATATCTCGATGTTTGAGAATATCTAGAATAGCGTTCGTGCAAAACAGACGCTTTTCAATTTTCTCCCGTTGACTTATAATGGAGAGGCCGCAAAATTGACCTGACCTTAGGTCATCGATATCGAAATTCCGAGATAAACATTTTATAGATATAGTTGCTCATATCAATCGCTGAAAGTTTCAAGGCAATCGATCAATCGGTGTAGCTATGACGAGCATTCCTATTTTTTCTGAGGTGAGGTCACTTGGCGTGACCTGGTGACCTGACCTAAGGCGACCTGGGTCTGAAATTTTCACAACATGTGCGAAAAAGATGCACAAACAGGTGAGCCAAAAACGGCGGCGCTCCGCGCCGCCGTTTTGAGATATCTGCGAAAAACCGCAGGGGGGTGTTCCAACACCCCCCCCCCCCCGGCCCGGCGCGGGTTAAGTTTGACCATCACACTATTTAATCGTTAACGCCAGTTTGAGTTTCTTTATTTTAATTTCAAAATTCGATGAGGCGCTGCACTTGGAGAAACTCGGTATGCCTTACAATCCATTGGAATCATCTCATTTATCAGACATTAGAGAAAAATTGTCAATAAAGTTTAGTTAACAGATAGAGCTGTCACTCATTTACCTGAACGTTGTCTTCAAATGAAATGAGCAGAAAGGCGTGGGTTTCACCAGTACAAGTACAACACGAAAATGTTTTCGCAAGCAGCGTCCACTATTCATTCGCTATCAATTATGCTTCATCCTTCATCTGTGCTGTCCCTGGGCATGTATGTTACTATTACTGCACAAAACACATTACACTATAGAGAAAAAAATCAAATTGAAAATGGTTCTCATTACTCTATTGACGCCTGAGTCAGCAAACAGGTAGGCACAGGTACACATTAAAAGGAAAAATAATAATGCATAAAGCACTCAAGTGTTCTAAAGTGATAATTGATGTTTGGTAGCGCAACCATCCGAATCAGGTGAATCATATATGATCCCTACAATTTTATATTTAATTGGAGACGATGTTATGAGCAAATAGCTGTTTAATCTAAATTGGCCGCTTATTAGGCCGCTCAATCAAGCTTGGCACGTAACGCATGATATGACTACATATATATAGAGTTAGACTATACCCTACCTATATATATGCCTGTTGCCGAATACTCAACTACTGTTGTGATAACTATACGATTTCGTTGCCTCTTGTGTTCAATATATATGCGTTCAATATTCAATATTCAACGTTATATGCGAGCATTTTTAAAGAGAAGAGATCTATGCGTACATTTTACAATAAACAAAAGGTAAGCATGACTATAACATCGTCTTCATTGCAGATGTACCCTTGCCCAAGGCCCTAAATTCCTTGCCCTGCCCCTCATCCTTGCCTTTACCTCGCCCCAGCAAAGAGATCACGTGCACGTGCACACGAGCCCATTACGCCTCTGTGGAAGGATAAGCGGATTGAGGATAAATATGGTGGGATGATTGGGAATTATGACAGGATTAGTCTTATATGGCGCATGCGGCATGAATGACGTAACAAGGGTGCGTTTGTATGTGCGCACGTGCGTTCTGCGCTTTGAATGGCTCAGAAGAACGCACACAAAATCGATAGGATTTAAACTATTTTAAGATCTTAACCCTCGCCCTGGCAGGGCCTTTTTCATAACACGGCCTGGCAGGGGGGGGGGGGTCGATGCGACCCCCCCCCCCTTGCGATTGGCTCCTATGGCACCTAGAAGCACCAAATTTGGTAGGTAGGTGGGCCCTCCGGAGTTCTCGCCCCTGTGCAAATTTGGTTGCTTTAGGTCAATATTTAGGGGGGTTTTGGGGGGTATAAATGTAAAAATTTCGCTAAAAACAGGTGAAAAGTTTTTCGCTTATAACTTTTGATCTAATTAAGATAGAGCAAAAAGAAAAGCACCAGTGAACTCAGCACGTCAAGGCGCGTCGAATGATATTCTTTTTAGCTTGCTTTAGTGTACTTAAAGTTTTTCTTAAATTTTAAGTAAACTTAAAATAATGAATTAAGTTCAAGTTAACCAAATTGCATCATATCGCATATCATTCGATTCGGCTGATCACCAGGAACACAATGACACTATTTTTTAAGCTCTAGCGTCATTATGTGCCAAGTTATTGGCAAAAACGTCATTTGACCTCAGTTGACCTCATTTGACCTGACCCATGGATAAGTACGCCAAACAAAGAAGCACCAAGTGACCTGCTGTTAAGTACTGTGGTTTCAAAGCACAAAAGTGATAGAACGAAGCGGATATCTCCAGTATGTTCCGAATTTAGTATTTTCCCATAGGCTTAACATTACGACGTAATGACCTCTAACTGACCTCAGGTCAGTGACCTCAAAAAACCCGAACTATATGTTATACAACTCGGTGAGCTTAGCACATCCTGAAAGTTTGAAGGAAATCAGTCCAAAACTGTGAGTTGGACAGGTGCAAAAAGAAAATTGAAATTTGACCATGACCTTGTACCGGTTTTTCTGACCTGGTGACCTGACCCAAGGTCACCCGGACCTGAAATTTTCAGGTCATGTGTAAAAAGGTTGCCCCATAGGCTGTGTCAAATTTGGCGGCGCTGCGCGCCGCCGTTTTTACGCTATCTTTGAAAAACCTTAGGGGGGGTCGCATCGACCCCCCCCCCCTGCCAGGGCGAGGGTTAAGACGACCACGAATGACGGCAGAGGAAAGGATTAGTTACGTCATAGATTAGTTCACTGATTGATAACGGTATTTATCAGTTAATGAAATAGCACGATCCATAGCGTTTGTTTGCGATCCATTTCCTTGCATTTTGCCGTGTTCAGATTAAAGGGACCCTCCCACCTTAACATTAGATTTGAGTTGAGATAGCCAAAATGGGGTCCCTGGCCCACAATTACCGGTTTCGGCACTCACAACATCGAGAAATGCCTTAAATCGGAAATATTGAATTTCAAAATTGCAGCATTTTGATTCAGAGGGGCTAATGCATAGGAATACCCCTCTGAATGTTTGACGTCAGCGCAGATATCTAACGATTTTTAAATGTTTGACTAAAACGTTATGTAGCACGCGGTGGTATATGCTGCTTTGCGCGCAACAAGTGCCGCACTTTCAGCTGCCAAACTATTGCTTCCAAATAAAGTCGCTAGAAACAGCGGAGATCCCAAAAAGTAAGCAAAAGTAAAAATCTAATATCTTGAAAACCGGTGAATATTTTTCGGTGAAATTTGGTAGATATTCGTTTTCGCTCTTTCTGAACCGAGCGACATCACTTTCATGCCAATTCATAAACTTTTTGAAGGTGGGAGGGTCCCTTTAATGACTTTCACCAAATCGCGCTGTGATGTATTTTGGCTGCTCGTGATACGTTTCCCTTGCTGGCAAAATTAAAGATATTCAATTATGCCATAAACTGTGTGTTTATTATTTTCAATTGGTTGTAAACACTCTTAATCAGCACACAACGGGACACTACAATTAGTGAATGCATTGTGTCGCATGCGTGCATAAGCTTACCCCGCGCACTTATGGTCTGGGGAAAGTGGTCGGATGGATCCCCCCCCCCAGTTTTCCGCGAATAACTTGCGTTTGAGCTGCCGAACGCGAGGAAACTTTCAGTACCTATCCATCGGAGCATGTAATTTCACATGTACCTACTATAAAAATTTCATGACCCTGACCAAGATATACCCTTTCAACTGTGACTTGCTTCTCAAGACCATCTCAGGCTGGCCTTGCGATTCGGCGTTTGTCGGCGCACATTATCACATTATCCGCGTGGCCAGACCTATGATAAAAGCGTGCCAAAATGTGAAATGATGTTTTGCCTCTGCGTTAGGTATGGTGGGTGCTAAGCAGGGCTGCGGAGTCGGAGTCGGAGTCGGAGTCGGAGTCGGTCGGAGTCGACAGTTGTGACCGGAGTCGGAGTCGGAGTCGGAGTCGATTTTAGAAACCCGAGCCGGAGTAGGAGTCGGAGTCACCGAAAATCTGTCGACTCCGCAGCCCTGCTAGGTCTGCGGAGTCGGAGTCGGGAGTTGGAGTCGGTCGGAGTCGACAATTCTGCCCGGAGTCGGAGTCGGAGTCGGAGCTGTTTTTGAAAGCCGGAGTCGGAGTCGGAGTCGGAGTCGCCGAAAATCCATCGACTCCGCAGCCCTGGTGCTAAGGTCATTTAGGGGTCAAAGTCATCAACCAGTTTGATCTTTGGTGACGTGTGAAATTTTTAAAGTTTTTTTTAAATTTTCATTGCAGTTTTAGGATATGTTTTCCCCTCTCCCCTCGGCCGGTAAGGTTAGAGAGAGCCTGATTACGGCTCGTAATAATCACCACCAAGCAGTATTCATACACTAAAAAGTGTGAGCACTTTTCTAGGGCTTCCCTTATAGGTCGGAAAAATGGATAATAAGAATGAAAAACACGGAAAGAAAAAGCATGAAAGCAAAAAAGGTTCTTCCTGATACCTTCATCCTAAACGCTTCCATACCACCCTCCTGCTTTGCACTATTCTATCGCTTGCATGGTAGTGACCAAGACTCCAATATTCAATCGGTGTCGTGTTTCCTGTTGGTGCTCTGTTGGTGTCCCTTCCGGCCCATCGCGTCGCCAGGGTCGGGTGCGTCGGTGCTACATTCTCCCCCGACCGAGCACCGGCGGTGGGTGCAGTGCGACTGCCGTTATCAGCATTGCAGACAGCAGAACCCTGCAACGGACGCTGTCGGCCTCTGCCATCTGTCAGGAAAAAGGATAAGTTGTAGTAAGCTGTGCACTCCGCAGTAGCGGTGCTGTGGCTGCCGGCCGCGGTGCAGTGATGTGCAGGGGAAAATCCGACATGTCAAGAAAAACCTTCGTCATAGGCTAAGAATCTACATCAGCATCAGAATTCAGCAATATTTGCCATCGTCTCAGTCATAGGAACAGGACGAGCGTTTGCGTTTTTCGTTGTTTTTTTTTTCGACTATGACATACGGGTGCTCGATTTCTTAGGTAAATTTTTTTTGTGGTCAAGTACGACTTCCCCGAACACACTGTGGAACAGTGGAACATTATAATTTTAATAAATGCTGGCATAACATGTAGTACCTAGGCTTTTGGTATCTGGCACATTTGTTCTCGTCATTCCTTACGAGCTCATACTAATTCATATGTTGAGCACACAAGTATAATCGGGTAGAGGCAAAAGACGAATGCTTGCATAAATAAAAATGAATAAATAAAATATGTAAACAAATAAATAAAAGCAAATTAACAAATGTATAAATCAATTAACAAATAGATACATACATAACCAATACCTACATCCATTTTTTGCCATAGTGTATGCCTCTTAAGTCCTAATGTGTTTCGTTTAAAGATATCCTCAATAGCAGGTGATCAGCAGGGCATATTTTAACATACTGACTGCGTCCCATTTTGGGACGCAGCCCCCTGCCTTTGGGACGTAGCCCTCGCGAAATTTGGACCACTGCGTCCCACACTGAAATGCCACGGTTTCAGCCGAAAAGTGCGAGCAAAAATAAGTAACATGCCTCGGTCTTTTACTGTGTAAAAGATGTTGGCTTTCCGATTGCTTTGTGCCCTGATTTACTATGTACCTAAGCACATACATGCCCTCTCCAGTCCTTGTGCCCTGCCCTACCCTTGGTCATACACCTTATTATGTTCTTCCCTACTATACCCCTAGGATATGTGCCCTGCCCAGTGCCCTGTCCTTAGGTCTTGTACCTTGCCCTGCCCTTTCTTCAGGCCCTGTGCCCTGGCCTTTCTTCAGGCCCTGTGCCCCGCTCTGCCCTGCCCTCAAACACGATACTTTATATATTCTGCCTGGAAATTTGATGCGCTGCCTTCCCGTCTTTTGGCCCCGTGCCCTGCCCCTGCCCTACCCTAGTTTGGGGCCCCTGCCCTTCTCTGCCCTCAAGCCTTGTACACTTGTCCTGCCATCAGACCCCGTGCCGCTGCCCTTGTCTTCAGGTACTGTGCCCTGCCCTGCCATCAGGCCTTGTGCCTTCCCATGTCCTCATGCCCCGGCCCCGCGCCCATCCTCGAGCCTAATGCCTTGCCCTGCCTCAGGCCCTGTCCTGTCATGTTCTGCTTCCAGGCCTCATGTGCATTGCCCTGCCCTTAGACCCTGTGCCCTATTCTGCCATTAAGCCTTATGCGTTGTATCGCCCTCAGGCCCGTGCCCCTGCCCGGCCTCGCCCTAAGTTGCTGTGCTCTGCCCTGTCGTCAGGCCTTGTGCCGTCCCATGCCATCAGACCCTGTGTCCTACTCTGCCCTCAAGCCCTGTATTCTGCATTGCCCTAAGGTCTCGTGTCCCATGCCCGCTCTCAGGCGCTGTGCCCTGCCCTGTCATCAGGCCCTGTGGTGTCTCCCGCCCTCAGGTCCCGTGCGTTTCCCGTCCTCATGCCCCGTGCCCTTACCTGTCCTCAGAACCCGTGCTTTGTTCTGCCTCCATGCCCTGAGCCTTGCCCTGCCCTCAGGCCCCATACCCTGGCCCTGTTTCACCGGTGATAGCAGCACGCTGCTATTACACGTGTCAAATTGGGTTTCCATGGAGACATCAACAGGCCATTGCTCAAACACTACCACAAGTATGACGTCAGCTCGCGGAATTTGATAGCAGCGTCCGACGTCCGTGAAACACTGCCCACGTCTTGTCATACCTTCGGGGCCCGAAGGTATGACAAGACGTGGGCGGTGTTTCGGGCCTTGTGTCATATCTGTGTCTTATGTCTTGCTCTACCTTTAGGTACTATTTCTTGCCCTGCTCTAAGATCCTGCGTGTTGCCCTGCCATCAGGTGTGTTGATCATCAGGTGTTCTAAGGCCCTGTGTCTTGCACTACTCTCCGGCCTTGTGTAATGATAGCCTCAGACCCGCGCCTTGCCTTGCCCTCGGACCCTGCATCCTACCCAGCCCTCAAGTATCCGTCTTAGCTTAGCTTCATGGCCTGCCTGTGCCTGCCCCTGTCCTTAGGGCTCAGACTCTGTGTCCTGCCCTTCCCTAAAGTCCTGTTTAGAGATGTCAAGTTGGAGCCCGCAGGCCCGGAGCCTGGCCCAAAATCCGGCCCTACAGGGCTTTTGCATGCACAGTGGATTGTATCATTGTTTTGAGGTACCTCATCGAAACGCATCGACTGATATGCGACATGATCTATCTTGGTCACGAAATGACCGTAATGTGAGCTCAAGTTCTGACCTTGACACAGAGCATATAAAATAACTCACTGACTGATCGATATCTGCATATTCACTATCAAGGCCATATGCCCATATCATACAATATGCCTGAACATCGTAAATTTATAATGATTTTAATATTCACTATCAAGCCTATGGATAACAATAATGTCCAGCTCAAGGTCCAGCTTTGGCCAAGCTGTTCGATATTCAAATCCGTGGTAAAAATCCTGCTGATAGTAGTGAACTATTGACTGGGACACCTAGCAGAAACTTGGTAGAAACTATCGACCCCGCATGAATTTACCATGTCCAACCAGTCCGACCCCGGTTCCGAATCTAGTCGTTTGTCTAGTCGTATAGCTGGCTACAACTGGTCGTCAATCAACCCCGCTTGAAATAGCACAGCCGACAGCGTGGTCGGTGTCTAAGCGTCTGTTTATGTGTTTGATCATCAAGTTTGATCTAGTTTCGTTAGCAACTGTCGACGGTAGTTTTGCTGAGTTGTGGCTACTAATTGTTCATACCATGTTGTAGGTATGTATTAGGTATAGGGGCTTTTTATGTCCTGTTAACCCGCGCCCCACTGGGGGGGGGCTATTTATAGCCCCCCCTCCCGTTTTTCTGCAATAACTTCCAAACCGCTTGACGAATCGACGCCAAACTTTCAGTACCTTCGGCTGCATCAATTTGACATTGTGTCAAAATTTGAACTTCGTAGCTACCATAGGTCGGCCGGAAAATGACGTCAGAGTGACGTCATGTTCGTCCGATTTCGACGCAAAACATTGAACCACGGCAATCGCTCCCAAGAGCTCAGTTTTTAAGCTAGATCCAATTTCTTTGCATGAAAGGACTCAGAATTGACCGCGCTATCAAACTGCTATCTCGGATTTTCAAAATTTGAAAATTTCGAAAATTTATATAATAATATTCAAATTTATTTTTATTTTTTTTCAAAAAGTTTTTGACTTTTCGAAAAAACCGGAATATATGTGACAGAACGCATGATTATGACTAACTCTAGCAAGTTTTAGCTAAATATCTTCAAAAATGGCCAAGTTATACGCATTATTGCAAAAATTCAATTATTAATTTTTCAAATCAATTTTTCAGTACGTATTGGCATCGTACACCAATATAAATAGCACCATCGTGTTCCTGAGCTCAAACTGCATCCAATAGACACCTTTTTTGTTGAAAATTTCAACTTCAAAATTTGACCTTTTTTGACCTGAAAGTGACCTGACCTAAGCTAATTTCGACTCAAAATGACCTTGAATGACACCGACATCAAATTCGAAATCTATGGCCTAAATGGACCATAAAACATGTGTCACGTGACCGACGCATGATATAATATTTCGTGACCTGTGATGACCTGACCCTGCCCTGAAAATCAAAGTACAAGTTTGGTACCTCAAGGTATCTAGAGCATCTGTTCACGAGTGTGGAAACCAGAAATGAGCCTGATCTGACTTGTAAGACGGCGGCCAGAGCCCAAAATGTGACAAGCCAAAGTGCTAATAATTTTTACTTTGACCTGACCTGTGACGTCATCGGTGACCTCGAGGTCAATGAAATTAGGTTTCGCTCGACAGTTTTTCCGGGGCTATCAGATTCCGTTTGAATTTTGACGATCGGCCCAGTAGTTTCGGAGTTAGGAGGGGGGGGGCTATGAATAGCCCCCCCCCCCAGTAGGGTGTTATACACAGACCCCAGTGGGCGCGGGTTAAAGGGGATATACGTTGTGGATTCAATGATATCTTTTATTGCGTTTAGTTTCTGCTTTATTTGAAAGTTATTTATTACTGTAAAGTTATAAATGTGGTAATTTGACCCACGGGTACTTGAACTTTTACTGGTACTGTGTCCCGACGACGTCAATAGGACTAACACTTTACCATGCCTTGACATTTCGGTAAAAATGAGAGAAGAACGACTCGTGCAAACGAATTCTCTACTTTTTTAGTTCAAAAGCTTTCATGAAACCAATATTGACAAAAATGGTAATTTTACCCGTTTTTGGCTATGGAGCCTAACCGTTGATCTGAACCATGGATGATATACTAATGGATTGGTGTCTTCGCAGTTTTTGGCGACATTGAGCTCAGGCCTGCCATCTAGCGGAGAATTATCGTAAGTTAGGAGCAAGCCGAGTGACGCCGCTGATTAGCATTGTGACACACGGGGTGTGGGTAGTAGCGGGCTTGTTGTGCAATTTTTCAAAAGGTTACGTCTTTATATGCCAGTAAAAGCGAAGAAATTAATAGATTTATGTGCAGCGTCAGTAATAAGATAAGCAGTTTCATGTTATTTCCTCATTAAATCGTGAAACAGGGAGTTATTGGAGACTTCGCCAGCACGTGTCGTGTTCGCTATTTTTCACAAGAGTCTTTACTTGGCCTAAATCAAACAAATTGCCCGATCAAAGAACAAAACGAACGTTAAGTACTATCTATAAGTCTAATGAAAAAGTTGAACGGAATTGCTAACGTCATTGCCGCTCAAAATGTCGTTCAAGACGCTCTGAAAAAGGACCCAACCAGTGCTGCGAAGTCGATGAAATTTCAGTGACTTTGGCTCCAACTCCGATTCGGTATCCAAATATCGACTCCGACTATCCGGGCAGAACTGTCGATTCACACAGACTCCGACTCTGACTCCGACACTGCAGCCCTGGTAAGTCTGTGGAGTCGGTGGCTTTTCGGTGACGTAGACTCTACTCCGATTACAGCTTTTAAAAATCAACCGACTCCGAGTCGGAACAGAACCGCTGGCTCTGACTACAAACTCCGCAGCCCTAGCCCAAGATAGCCGCCTAAACAACTTTGATGTTCTTCGTACATTGTTAATGTTTTTTAAACAAGGAGTGGAAAAGGGAGGCGAAGCCTTCGCTCTTCACAAACAAGGATTTCCTTGCGGATCAATCAACTGCTGGAACAAAAGGCATAAACACCAGCATATCATTTCATCATTTTCCTAACGACTCTGCACAATGTAAGTACTGATCAATGCAGTGTGAGCATCGATGTGACATTTGTGCACCAAGTTTGAGTGTTATCCGCCCAGCCGTTTTGAGATATGGAAGCGGCAACCCGCACGTGCGCACGTGCAGTAGCACCCACCCCCATGGTGACAGGAAATGCTTGGCCACTGGGTGCCAAACTATTGACGAAGTTTACTGTAATGGGCCCATTCATTGCGGAGTTACTTTATGTGGAACAATTCGACACCCCTAAGTTGGCACGGCACGTGCCGTAACATTAACTAAGATGAAGAAAATCAGGCGAAATTCGGAGAAGAAGGAATAAGCCTACCAAATGTGCATGACATATTGTCAAACTGCTGTACCATTGTGAGTAAATGACCATATAAAAGGTCGTACAGCCGATGGGACTGGGCGTTTCAATACATACCGTCTTAGCTTGCATTTTATTTTTTATTACCTAAGGCGGCTTGACATTTTTGGCTTTCAAGCATTTTACATTTTTGGTCTAGGTCCAGTAAGATTACCTCCAACTCGTAGAAAAATGCACTTCAAGCCAACTAACAGCAGTTGATTGATCCGGGATCAATCAACTGCTGGAACAGAAAGGCAAAACACCACGTCATATCTCTCATTTTCCTAACGACTCTGCCACCATGTAAGTACTGATCAATGCAGTGTGAGCATCGATGTGACATTTTGTGCACCAAGTTTGAGTGTTATCCGCCCAGCCGTTCTTGAGATATGACAGCGGCACCCCGCACGTGCGCACGTGCAGTAGCACCCACCCCCATGGTGACACATGGAAATGCATTGGCCACT
The DNA here is from genome assembly GCF_019059575.1 of Amphibalanus amphitrite. Taxonomy (NCBI): domain Eukaryota; kingdom Metazoa; phylum Arthropoda; class Thecostraca; order Balanomorpha; family Balanidae; genus Amphibalanus; species Amphibalanus amphitrite. Next base: position 295,058 of record NW_024881889.1, read on the forward strand.
GGGTGCCAAACTATTGACGAAGTTTTACTGTAATGGGCCCATTCATTGCGGAGTTACTTTATGTGGAACAATTTCGACACCCCTAAGTTGGCACGTGGCACGTGCCGTAACATTAACTAAGATGAAGAAAATCAGGCGAAATTCGGAGAGAAGGAATAAGCCTACCAAATGTGCATGACATATTGTCAAACTGCTGTACCATTGTGAGTAAATGACCATATAAAAGGTCGTACAAGCCGATGGGACTGGGCGTTTCAATACATACCGTCTTAGCTTGCATTTTATTTTCGTTATTACCTAAAGGCGGCTTGACATTTTTGGCTTTCAAGCATTTAATACATTTTTGTCGTCTCAGGTCCAGTAAGATTACCTCCAACTCGTAGAAAAATGCACTTCAAGCCAACTAACACACCACACCCACGTGTGTCATAATGCTGGGAGATAGCGTTCACTCGGCTTGCTCCTAACTTACGATAATTCTCTCGCTAGATGGCAGGCCTGATCCCAATGTCGCGGATCCCAATGTTAATTTCCACGAGACACCAATCCAGTGTTATCATCCATGTCTGAACTCAATCCTGACGAAATATTGACGAAAGAGCTGTTCAAGATATCGACTGCTTTTCTCCTATCGATTGCGCCCTCCTAGCTATCATAGTTTTTGAGATACCGGCACGTTTTCCGAAAAAAAATATCGCATCATTGCGAAGTTTGACATTTGATGGCATACGGTCAGATCAGGGCCGTCATGGCCGTCTGGCCATAGGAGGATATAGAGGGGGCCACGGGGCCATGCTCCCCCCCCCCCCCCAAAGCGCCCGGAAATGGCACAAAATCGACACATTTCTGGGCATAATAATTAAACAAAGGAACTTCCATTGGGAAAAGTTTGGGTTATATTACATGATAGGCAGTAAGGAAGCGAAATCCGAAGCATCCAAAGCATCCGTTCATCCAAAGCATTAATCTATGATGGATTTTTTATGTAGCTTTAAAATCCGATGATTTTTTGTCACAACTTAGGTGGGTACTGTTTGACCTTACGTCATCTAATTATTTCAAACACATAGTATCTTCAATGCAAATTGGCCATGTTTCACACGTCAACCTCTATTTTGAATCAATTGATAAGGGTGAAAAGCGCATGAAGAGACGTATGTATCACATTTTAATCATGTGCATATTCATATTTATTCTCTAAGCATAGGTACAATTTGGTGCGTCAAGGGAGGTCAAACACGCCCAACGCCGTTCAGGAAAACGACAACGAGTGACTAACAACAATGTAAATGTCATTTTAAATCGCCGGTCCGCCCTTTGAATGCGGATAAAGAACGCACTACGACTGGGCGAATTTCGAGACTGGCCAAAAGCAATCACAGCCCGCTCCCAATATCCCGCTTGCAGTGCCCCTCCACCAGCACAGTACACAATGTATCTGTACATTATCTCACTTGCATTATATACTATTTCGCTTGCAACGTGCCCTTTCCGATCAAAGCATGTGCCCTATGCCACCTTTGGGACGCAGTGAAAAATCCTTAAAATATGCCCTGGTGATCAGTGATTATCTTTGTGCATCGGACCGTCGCACAATCAGCAGTTATGCCATGCTATTCGCTCCTCAACTCTTCGTATAATGCTCATCTCGCGGCTCGTCCCCGCCCCGCCTCGCCGAAACACTGCGCTGCAGTATCCAGATGGCGTGTGTTGCGGCACAGTCTACCATCCCGTGTACTGCGGCGCAGTCTACCATCCTGTGAGATGGGCTCTCTGCCAGTGTCGGCCCACAAACGCTATGGGATGCTCCCCTCACAGTCACAGTCTGAACTTCTGAGCTCCGAACCCTCACTGAAGTTATTACAGGAATCCTACAAGAATACAGAAAGCGCCTGAAATCCATGTTTGCCTTAGGAATGTCATGAGTGTGACCATGGTGGTCGAATCGTATCTAACATTTTTTTGCGATCAGTTCTCACGTTCAAATAGTTAGAATAGGTACTTATCTTGATAGAAATTAAGCAAGGGATAAGTCAGGCTCAAACAAAAAGGTTGTGACTTGAACTAGGCTTTATTTAAAATACATTTTAAAAAGTCACTTTTACCTCGAGATGTCTAATTCTTTACCCGCAAAAGTCATAACTGAGAAGCAAACTTCGGATGTATTATTGCACGAACAAACATGTAACGATGGGACAAACACATAATACAAGGTACAATACACGGTGAAACATACAAAAAGTACAAGGACAATCGGTACAGATAGGACAACGTATTGGTATCGGTGTACCACAAAGTATGTCAAAATACGCAGGTTACTTATAAAATATATGCATAGTGTCCAAGAGGCATAAAGATGAGGGCAAAATGCTTAGGCTTCTATACGACTGACGTAGAGATAGATAGGCTCGTTTTTCTGTTGCCAATTACATAAAACCCACAC
>NW_024881889.1:300000-310000 GCF_019059575.1 Amphibalanus amphitrite
CTTCAGTCTTGAATTCCTCTACATCGTCCGAGCCAGAGCCAGATGATTCGACGCTGGTTTCGCCATCGTGTCCGAAATCAGTTTCGCTTTCGGCTTCGGGAGCCGCTCCTTCCTGCTTGGCATCAGCCTCTTGCCCTGCCTCAAGAGATGAATCAGTCTCTGTCTCCGAGTGACCTTCCTCAGCATCCAGTCCGACAGCCGAGCCTTCAGCCTCTCCGGCCAGCTGCTCTTCGACGAGCTCTGCCTCTGCCGCGGGCTCTGCAGTCTCGATGGCGACTTCGTCATCCTCATCCTCCGATGTCAGTCCATTGGTGCTGCCTTGGGGAGGGGACACGATCACAATCAGCGACTCGGGGAGCTTGCTGAACGCCGCTGGCTGGAAGCTCTCCAGGCGGTGAAACTCACGTGCGCCGGGAAGAGGCTGTATGCCTGCATTGGGGACCTCCCCGAACGGGGCCGAGTAGACCGCGGCGAGAGTGCACAGCAGAACCTGCAGAAGGTGGAGAGGGGATGATGGAGCACTATATCTACTGAAGGAGAAGCACCGTTTTATGAGTCCACGCAACAATGCATTTACACAATCACTGTGTTTTACACAGCACATGCCTATTTTTGCTATTTATAACGATGCCTATTTTTGATATTTAAGATGCAGTGATCTCATTGCTGAGTCATTACGAAGCAATGACCAGTGCCGAGGCCTTTGCTTCATAGTCTTTCATTATGAACATTGTTTGCTTTTACCATTTTAGGTGTGATATTGGCCGCTGTGGGAGCATTTAGAAAGCACGATAATGACTGGTAATAAATTATGCTTTAATGTCCTTTGTAAAAAAACTTTTTGACACTTCTTATTAATCAGAGCTATAAGAGTGTCACAGTAACAAATCAAACACCAAAATCTTTTGAAGCAGCATTAATTTCCGATCAGTTGCAATGCTGCTATAATTATGCAGATCACATTTGGCACTGTGCATAGTATTACAATGTGTTTGTTACGTATGATTTTCTACGATTTAAGTTGTTTGAAGAAGATAATTGCCTAGACACTGGAGAAAAACACCGATTAACCCGCGCATGACTGGGGGGCTCTACAGAGCCCACCTCCCGTTTTTCGGCAATACCTTCTAAACCGTTTGACGAATCAACACGAAACCTGCGGTAACCTCCGCGACATCAAATTAACACTTCTGTTAAGATTTCAACTTTCTAGCTAACATAGTTTAGCCGGAAATGACGTCAGAGTGACGTCATGTCGGCCGATTTTAATGCAAAATATTGAATTACGACAAACGCTCTCAAGAGCTTAGTTTTGAAGATAGATCCAATTTCTTTGCATGAGTGGATTGCAAGTACACGTAGCTATCAAACTGCTATCTCCAATTTTCGATATTGTGAAAGTTTTGGAAACTGTGTTTTTACAAGTACAAAAATATTTATTTCGTGTAGTGCTTTTGCAAGGAGCATTGATAATACTATAAATTAACTTTGAAGCCATTATAGTCAAAATGAAATGAAATTTAGTCAAAGTCTAAACCGTTATATTATAGTCAAAATAATGAAAATCCTATCCATCTATGAAAATCCGTGATATCAACCCAAACTTAAATACCTTCACACAGTCCTGGCCAATCGTTTAGGTTGTTGTGACTTTTGGTAGGTTACGAACCAGAAAGTAGTATTCATTTTTTGTTACTTGCATGGTGTGTATCTGTTTGTATGAGCGCTTGATTATATAGAACATGATAGGAATTATCATCGCTTGATTATAGAACTTGTGACATATGATGTTGTAAGCATATTGAAATAAGCATTTTGTGATCTGGATGTCGACATCTACCTACATACCAACGGAGGAATGTTTCCATCATTGTAGCGTGCGAATATGTTTTTGTATGTTGTGAAGTGTGTAAAGGAATTTCAAAAACTCAGACCTGATGATGACAGTGTTGTCGAAAGCTTGTTTCTTTTGTTTCTCTTTGGTAAACTAAAGAACCAATACAATTTTTGGCATGTTATTGATCATTTTCACATCAATTTTGACTATAATGTCTTCATCATGCCAACCATCCAAACGATTAATAACTTTGAAGCGACCTTCTCCTTGATATTATGTCAAAAATGAAAGAATTATTTACATGTGCATTCGGGCACAGCCCATCATCAGATGTATATTTGAAAAGACAGCCTGTCTTTCAAATATACATCTGATGATGGGCTGTGCCCGAATGCACATGTAAATAATTCTTCATTTTTGACATAATATCAAGGAGAAGGTCGCTTCAAAGTTAATTTATAGTAAAATATTTATTTTTCATTTTTACAAAACGTTTTTGATTTGTCGAAAAAACGGAATACATATGTGAAGAGCACACAGTGATGAAATACTCTAGCAAGTTTTAGTCCAATATCTTCAAAATAGCCAAGTATTAGTATTATTGTCAAAATTTTAAAATTATATATTTTTCAAAACCATTTTTTCAGTATGTTTTTGACATCATACAGCAACATAATTGGTACCATCGTGTTCCTAAGCTGAAACTGCATCTTTTTGTGGACAAATTTCATTGTCAAAATTTGACCTTTTCTGACCTGAAAGTGATCTGACCTCCGGTAAATTTAGCTGAAAATGACTTCGAATAATACAGACGACATCATTTTCTAAATCTACGAGTAAAATGGCCATAAAACATGCGTCACGTGACCGATACATGATATATATTTTCCGGGACCTTGGAATCCGGAGGTAACCGAACTTGTATTTCGATTTTTTTTTTCAGGTCAAGGCCAGGTCATTCTATGCCATGGAAATTTTGTAGCATGTATCGGTCATGTGACCCATGTTTTATGGTCCATTTTACTCACAGATTTCGAAAACAATGTCATCTGTGTCATTTGAGGTCATTTTCAGCTGAATTTACCTGAGGTCAAGTTACTTTTAGATAAAAATGTTAGCTTTTGAAAGTGAAATTTGTCTACAAAAAAGGTGCCTATCAGATGCAGTTTGTACTCAGGAGCACGATGGCGCCATTTATATTGTTGTACGATGTCAAAAACGCACTGAAAAATGGATTTGAATAATCGTGTATTTTTTTCTAAATGCGTTTAACTTGGTCATTTTTTAAGACATTGGGCAAAAAATTCCTAGAGTCGACGGGTTTCCTATTATTAACATTCCGTTTTTTTTAGTCAAAAACTTTTTGAAAACATTTAAATATTTTTTTGTAATTGTATATGTATATTTTTCGAAGTTGTCAAAATTTGGAAAATCCGATATAGCAGTTTGATAGCCACGTTTATTCTGAGTTCACACATGCAAATAAAGTAGAACTAGCTTAAAAACTGAGCCCTTATGAGCGATTGCCGTAGTTAAAAGTTTTGCATAAAAGTCGACCGACATGACGTCACTCTGACATCATTTCCGGCTGACCTATGGTAGCTAGAAAGTTGAAATTTAGACACTAGGTGTCAAAGTGATGCCGCTGAAGGTACCGCAAGGTTCGTGTTACGTTAAAAGGGTTTTGAAGGTATTGCAGAAAAGTGGGAGGGGGAGCTCTGTAGACCCCCCCCCCCCTCCCCCAGTCATGCACGGGTTAAGTATCTCAATTAGCAAAGCTTATTTAAAACAATCAGCTGATAAAGCGTTGCGACCAGCACTTTAACTGAGGCATATCGCGTTTCCACTTACCACTGTAATCCTCATGTTGTGGCGTTCTGTGCACTACTGCCAGCTGGGGTCGCGGCTGTCACATTTATAGCGGCGTGGGTGCGTGCACGTGCTACATTTACCTCCGTCTCTTCCTCCCATCCGCAAATGGACGTGACAAGTCGACCTACTAGTAGGAAGCAATGAATGGCACCAGTCCGCAAACCTAGCGCATTCTTTTCCTCAGAACATGATGAGTTCCTCCTTTTGCAAAGGGCTATTTGCTTCCTTGAAGCCCTTTCAGATTCATACATTTTCAATGTTAAGTTTTCATAGCTCAGCTATCTGTATGAGCATTGACCAGCGTATAGCAAATAGTTCGTTTAGCGAGATGAAAAGGTTTAAAAAAAACTTTATGTATTTTCTTTATCCCATGCGTACGTAGCATTGATTACATTATGTCCACTACTCCTTCATAGAAAGTGAAAATATCTCTTTGTCTGTCTAATGTGTAAGTGGCATTAAAATACTCTGCCAAAATTGACCAGAGCTCCGTTGTAAAAAAAAACTTGGGGTCAGCGAAATTGACTTCTGTGAGATACTCGCAAAAAATCTTAACCCTCGCCGGCACAGGCCATTTTGAGTCCTTCGACGGCACAAGGGGGGGGGGGGTTGGTACGACCCCCCCTTGCGTTTGGCCCCTGATCGAGCTAGAGCTTCGCGGAAAAAAACGAGCGTGTTGCCCGTCACGAGAGGAAGCCGATGATACCCAACTTTAAGGTCCTAGGTCATCGGTTGACCTTCCAGGTCAGGTCAATGACCCGAAAACCGGGAAAATCGGGACCTGTTAGAAAGTCGTAAAGCGTAGCTGCTATGTGGTTTTCCGGGGTGCTGATCACGAATATCGTGTTAGTTTTGATCAGAGATGATGTCTTTAAGCATTTAGACCAGGTCGTGTCAGGTCAGGTCAGGTCAACCGGTAGGGGTTGTGACGGGTATTCGTAATACGTGTCATCCGTCTCTGACTGCTTCGTAGCATGTTACGAAGGCACCAAAACTACTTCGTAAATGTTCAAATGGTTGCTCAAATGGTTTCAGTCCAGCGTAATTTGACGGTCTAAAGAATCATTTCGTTGACTCAGATAAACCTTTGTCAGCACTGGTATCACTGTGAATGTTACCAAATGCCGTAAATAGAATAGTACGACATCTTATAAGATTGGGCCCATGTAAGATCTGACGCCTGACTTTTGCATTGCTGACAAGACTTGACCTCATACCTATAACGTCACTAAGATCATCGCACTTTTCGACAATACCTCCCAACCAACTTGGACTAGCGAGTCGGGAAGGTCACCAATGGACTTTGAAAGAAAGACCTGCCAAATATATTGATATGCAGCATAATCTTATATGACCTGTTTCGTGACCCTGAGTAAATGGTTTTGACCTGCCCTTGACCTGATGTCAACATTTTTAGTTGAGTTTACCCAAACGAAAAGCATATCAGTCGACGCGCATGAACATGATAAATATGATGGTGTCAATATCGTGACTTTGCAAATTGCAATCATTTTGGAAAGTTATTCACCAAAAAGCAAACCTCCATTTTTGGGCACATGACCTGACCACAGAGGTCACCGGTTGACCTGAGAACTTAAACTGGGGTAAGTACCAGTTAACCTAAGGTTAAGCAGTCTTGTTGCTAATGGCTTTCACAAAATGGAGGCTAATCCTCGCCCGTATTGGCCTTTTTACAGCGTCTAACGTCCCAGCTGTTCGGCTTCATTGGGTAGAAGATTTGCGCAAAAAAAAAAATAGGGTGTTGCCCGTGACGAAAAGAAGCTAATGATCATCTGACCTGATATATTTTCAAGAGTGAGAATTTAAATTGTTCGGGCTTTGTTTTCGAATATATCACTATTTTTGTTTAAAGATTTGATTCAAAGAATATTGTTTAAGCTCATGCATTTAACCCCGCCCGCACATGCCATTTTCCCATCCTAGAACGCACATGGTGGGGGGTGCCACCCCCCTTGCGCCATTTCGTTCCTGCTGGAGCTAGAGCTTTGCGGCAAAGATCAACAGATTCGTTGGGAAGTGACGAATACAATGGTACCCACTTTTACCTCATTAGGTCAACCATTGACGTTCCAGGTCAGGTCAAACTAAAAATGTTCCTGTTTGGGGCCACCGTTGGAATATCACGTGCGGCACCCATCATATACCGAAGGCGCTGCCGTTTGTGGTGTCAAGCCAGCTAGATCAGCTCTTTGTCACACTATCCGACTAGGTTTTTACTGGCTGTGGTCATTTCAGGTCAAGCTAGGTCAAGGTCAATGATATGTGTTTGTATGTCTGTGTGTGTCTGTGTGTATACTGATGTGTGCACCGATTGGTTGGTGTGTCCCTATTGCATGAGATCATGATCTGAGAAGCTTTTACCAAAAATGCAGTCAAAAAACTTCACGAAAAGTAAATTCGGCAAGCCTAAAATGCAATGTTTTTAGATGACCTAGGCTGACCTTGACCCTGACCCTGACATCTGCACATCGTCGAATAACATGTTCCGTGATAGGTGAAAGGTAAGACTAGCAAAAACATACCGAAATCAAGGTGTCAAAAGCTCACAAGACTCATAGCCAGACCCCCCCCCCCCCCTAGGGGTTTTCACGATAGCTCCAAACACGCTGGCGATAGTGAGCTGAAACCTGTCATACCCGACCTCTGATTCAAGCCTCATCTTCTGACACCAACCGCATTTTCGGGTAGGTCAGGTCACTGACCTATGACATTATACTAAGTGAACCTCTGCACGGCCTTCAGATGTCGCAACTTCGCAGCGCCCTCAATGCCAGAGGATCTTTCACAGGACAATGAAACTTGCAGGACCTAGTATCCATTCAGAGTCTCAAAAATTGTATATCCCGGATTTTTCCTTAAGGTCAAATTAGGTCAGGTCATTTTCGTGACCTTACCATTATAAGTCAATGGGGAAAAATTAAAACTGCTATTCTGGCGCCGGGAACGATCTCCAACTATCTCAAGCACACAGAATCGTGATTTCGTACACTCCTTGCAAGGTTCGATGCCTTACTTTTGCAATGTTGACCTTGCGTGACGTCATTTATGACGTCATTAGGTTCATATTAGTTTTTCGTGAATAACTCCCGATCAACTTGAGCTAGCGAGTCGGGAAAGCCACCAGTGGACTCAGAAAGACCTGCCGAATCAAATAATGCGCAACATGACCTCCTTTGACCAATTTCGTGACCTGTGGCGCTTACCTGACCGTGACCCGAGGTCAGCAACCTAAGCTGACCTCATCCAAACAAAAAGTATATTATTAGTTTTTTGCGAAGTTATTCACAAAAAACGGAATCGTACCCTGGGGCACTTGACCTGACCTCAGAGGTCACCGGTTGACCTAGGACCTTAAAATCGGACATTAATCTCTGCGTCTCGTAAGGGCGCACACGCTCGTTTTTTCAGTGACACGCTAGCTACACCAGGGGCGAAACGGCGAGGGGTTCGTACACGCCCCCCCCCCCTCGGCCGGCGCGTATGTGGAAAACCAATAGGTCCGGCGAGGGTTAAGGCAATGAAATTCAGGAAAGATGTATACTTGATCAACTCGAGGTCACTGAAAGTGTCGTTGCGACCGTCCACCTTTTCGTGAATTATTTGTGAGAAAAAAAAACGTTTGACAATCGTTACCTTGCATAAGGTCAGCCGTCAGGTTAAGTCTCAAAATGGTGTCAAAATGTGCCTTTTTGACCAGCTGAGTCGAATTGCATGCGCTAAGTTAACTTTTGAGCTTAGGCAAACAAATCGCACACAATCTACGAGCTGTATTTTACTAACATGCATCGTATTCCCTAAAACGATATCACAGCTTACCCTTCGATATAAGGGGAATCACATTCTCCGGAGTCCGGCGGCCTGTCGCATCACATCTTCCGATAGGAGGAGATGCAATCTTGCCGGAGGATGTGATGCTGATAGGGTCATCACAGATGTGATGTGATGTCATGTGATGTGATGTGGTGTGATGTGACGGAAGATGTGATGCTGATAGGATGTGATGCTGATAGGGGCATCACACCCTCCAACAGTGGCATTGTAACCCCCAGAAGGCACACCTCGTAAGTTCGTAACCTTTGATGGGGATGTCTCAGCCTCCGATAGTCATCACATGCTCAAGTAGAGGCACCGGTTATATTATATTTTAGGTTAGGTAAAGTTAGAGGGTTAGGGGCTGGCACTGGCTGCACTGCACTGCACCGGTTAGGGGGACATTTCATCTGGCATGGGAACATGCCTTCAGTAGCAACATCTCATCCTCCGATAGATCTATAATTTCTGACCATACATAGGTATACTCGTACGTACCGTGGGTGGAAATTTGTGGTATATTGGTAGCAGTTGCGCTCCTAATTGACACAATTTACTTTTTACGATAAAAAGTGATGCATGTCTTGCAGATGCTCCGAATGCAGATTTTCATAGAAAATTGCTCGAATCATGGATCAAATATGCCGTTTTTCACCCGCGCCTTGGCACACCGATGAGCCTAATGAGCGCATTGCTGTGCGACGATGCACCTACCGCATATAATTGTCCACCTATTAGTTTCCGCCGTCTGGAAGGCCGGTCGGCGCTGAGCTCCGTTTAAGGAGGTGGCCAGCAGGCGTCTGTTGGCGATTTTTGTCGCATGTGGACCAGTGTTGGCGAACGGTATAAAGGCACTGCGGCGCCGCCCGCGCGGCAGTGGGGCACGGAACATCGCACAATGAAGCTGGTCTTGGTGAGTGCATGCGACTGGTGATCTACAGTGTGTGACAGAACGCCTCCGAGCCTGCGGCCGTGCTGAGCAGGCGAGAACGGTCTGAGTACCATCGAAAGGCTTTGATAGTTATTAGGGTGGTGGACAGGCTGTGAACCTCATATTTCGTCAGCTGCTGACTTCAGCTCAAGCATTGACATAAACTACCAACAATTCGGCATGGAAGATGCTTTTTAAATAAGTGGCTTTTAATTGCAAGTCACTGAAGTCATCAGTATCTTTTTTATCCGACTAGCGTTAAAGCTTAACATTAAAAAAAAGAAACGAACTTCTAGCAGATTCTAAGCAAACCTTGCATACTTTGGAAAAAATCAATCAGCCTTAAGCCACACATTTAACCTGTTAGCCTTTAAGGTTAACAGCATACTACCAAATGATCCTGACAATCATAACGTTAATAACCTTTACTTGATAAATATAGAGATTAGAGATGCTCTCATAGGCGCGGAAACCTGGGGGGGGGGCAGCTTGCCCCCACAGCTCTGGGGCCGTGGGGGTGGTGCCCCCACAACTTTGAGACGGAATACCGCACTGTTTTCCCAATGTTTCCTTTTTTTGTTGGAAAAGCAAAGGGATGAAAAATAAGTGGCCTAAAGCCGGTGAAAAAAAAAACTAGATTTGAGGGTGCCCTAGGTTGATTTCTATTAGGGTGTGCCCCTCCCCCCCCCCCCCCAGTCTGAAAGTAGTTCCCGCGCCCCTGGATGCTCTGATTCAGTTCAATCCAATTAAAAACGTTCGAGTTTTGATATTTAACGTTTGCTTGGTGTACTGGCGATACAGAATGGGCATGTTGAACACTGTGCATGGGAGGAGGTGCTCATCAAAGACTCTCTCGAAATTTCGAAACGCCTTATATTTGCATTTTATGCGTCACTGCGCACTTTACATACAACTTTGTTGAAAATATAATTGTTTAACTCACTTATATACAAGTTTATACAGCCTTGCTTATGTGCAAGGAAAACAGCTAAGCTGATCACCTTGGACGCTGTTGGTGGGATATACGTGTATTTCCAAATTTGGCACCTGAGCCCTCCAGCGATAGAATATCAGGCCAATGCACAACGAGCAGCTCTGATGTCTTTTTTGATGTGAATGCTGCTTTGATAAATGAATAAGACCATTCCAACAATGGTAAAATTACTCTTAATTATAATTCGGTACCTACATAATATAACAACTGAAAAAGTCATCTACGCCGTCAATGTCGAATTTAATTATAATATGAAATGAATGCAAATTAAGAGTTTTATTATATGGTAAATCTATTTCATAATTACATTGTAATGTGACATACTGCTATTGTAACCACCAAAGATAAGCTACTGAAGGGATCTGACTAGAGTCCGCTTTTCTTAAGTTCTACTCTCATTGTAAGCGTCTCTTTGAACACAGCACGATCTTTGTCGGGCGAATTAATTGGAAAACTGATTCAGAGCGCATTTCACAGGGTGTCGACTTGCCTAGAAGTATTCCCACATTACTCCCTTTTTAATCGTTTGGATGGT